>NW_027459700.1:442500-455000 GCF_050624435.1 Tenrec ecaudatus | reverse complement strand
ATGTGTGTCCGTTTCACATACACACACACACACACACACACACACATCCACACCCTTACAGAACCTCTGGACGGCTTCAGACTCCATGTCCTTTTTACACACTCACACACACACACACACACACTTTTTGCAGAATCAATAGTCGGCTTCTGACTTAGTGTCCTTTTTTCACACACGCACACAGACACACACATACACTTTTGCAGAATCAATAGTCGGCTTCTGACTTGGTGTCCTTTTTACACACACGCACACAGACCCATACACACACCTGTGCAGAATCTGTGGAGGACTTCTAACAACATGTCCTTTTTACACACACACACACACACAAAGACATACTCTTGCAGGATCTCTAGATTGCTTCTGACTTGGTGTCCTTTATACACACACACACACATACACCCTTCCAGAACTCTACAAGGATTCTGACTTCATGTCCTTTTTACACACACACACACACACACACACACACACACATGCATCCTTGCAGAATCGCAGGAATTCATCTCACGTCATGTAATTTATACACATACACTCAAACTTATTCCCTTGCAAAATCACTTGAGGGTTTCTTACTTCGTGTTCTTTTTACAAACATACTTAAAACACACACAGACACACCCTTGCAGGATCTCTAGAGGGCTTCTGACTTGGTGTCCTTTTTAAACACACACACACACACACACACACACCCTTGCAGAATATCTAGAGGGTTTCTGAATGTGTGTCCGTTTCACATACACACACACACACACACACACATCCACACCCTTACAGAACCTCTGGACGGCTTCAGACTCCATGTCCTTTTTACACACTCACACACACACACACACACACACTTTTTGCAGAATCAATAGTCGGCTTCTGACTTAGTGTCCTTTTTTCACACACGCACACAGACACACACATACACTTTTGCAGAATCAATAGTCGGCTTCTGACTTGGTGTCCTTTTTACACACACGCACACAGACCCATACACACACCTGTGCAGAATCTGTGGAGGACTTCTAACAACATGTCCTTTTTACACACACACACACACACAAAGACATACTCTTGCAGGATCTCTAGATTGCTTCTGACTTGGTGTCCTTTATACACACACACACACATACACCCTTCCAGAACTCTACAAGGATTCTGACTTCATGTCCTTTTTACACACACACACACACACACACACACACACACACACATGCATCCTTGCAGAATCGCAGGAATTCATCTCACGTCATGTAATTTATACACATACACTCAAACTTATTCCCTTGCAAAATCACTTGAGGGTTTCTTACTTCGTGTTCTTTTTACAAACATACTTAAAACACACACAGACACACCCTTGCAGGATCTCTAGAGGGCTTCTGACTTGGTGTCCTTTTTACACACACGCACACAGACACACATACACACACCTGTGCAGAATCTTTGGAGGACTTCTAAAATGTCGTTTATAAACACACACACACACACACATCCCTTGCAGAATCTCTAGAGGGATTCAGACTTCGTGTCCTTTTTACACACACACACACACACACACACATCCTTGCAGGAACTCTACAGCGATTCTAAATTCCTATCCTTTTACACACGAACACACACACTCACACGCTTGCATAATGCCTGCAGGGCTTCTGTCTTCATGTCCTTTTTATACACACACACAGACACACAACCTTGCACAATCTCTAGAGTTCTTTTGATTTCTTGTCCTTTATACACACACACACACACTCACACAAACACATCATTCCAGAATCTCTAGAGGGTTTCTGACTTTTTTCTTTACACACACACACACACACACACACACACACACACACCTTTGCAGAAACTATGGAGTGTTTCTGACTTCATGTGTACTTTTTACACACACACACACACACACATACAACCTTGCAGAATCTCTGGAGGGCTTCTGATTTTGTGTCCTTTTTACACAAACATACACACATACACACACCCTTGAAGAATCTCTAGAGGGCTTCTGACTTCGTGTCTTTTTACACAAACACACACACACACCACACACACATACACTTTGGTAGAATCTCTGGATGGTGGCTGACTTGCTGTCCTTTTTACACACACACACACACACACACACAAACACTTGAAGAATATCTAGAGGGTTTTTGAATTTGTGTCTGTTTACTCACACACACACACACACACACACACACACACACACTTACAGAACCTCTGGACGGCTTCAGACTCCATGTCCTTTTTACACACACACACACACACACACACACACATACACTTTTGCAGAATCAATAGTCGGCTTATGACTTGGTGTCTTTTTTACACACACGCACACAGACACATACACACACCTGTGCAGAATCTGTGGAGGACTTCTAACAACATGTCCTTTTTGCACACACACACACACACACACAAAGACATACTCTTCCAGGATCTCTAGAGTGCTTCTGACTTGGTGTCCTTTATACACACACACGCACATACACCCTTCCAGAACTCTACAAGGATTCTGACTTCATGTCCTTTTTACACACACACACTCACACACAAACACACCATTGCAGAATCAATAGAGGGCTTCTGACTTCATGTCCTTTTTAAACAGACACACACACACACCCTTACAGAACCTCTGGAGGGCTTCTGATTTCATGTCCTTTTTACAAACACCCCCCCACACAAACGACCTTGCAGAATTTCTAGAGGGCTTCTGACTTTGTGACCTTATTACACACGCACACACTCACACACATAAAACCTTGCAGAATCTCTTGAGAGCTTCATACTTGGTCTCCTTTTTACAAAAACACACACACATCATGGCAGAATCTCTAGATGGCTTCTGACTTCAGGATCTTTTTACACACACACACACACACACACACACACACCTTTGCAGAAACTATGGAGTGTTTCTGACTTCATGTGTCCTTTTTACACACACTCACACACACACCCTTGCAGAATCTCTTGAGGCCTTCTGACGTCATGTCCTTGTTAAACACACACACACACACACTTGCATAATCTCTGGAGGGCTTCTGACTTCGTGTCCTTTTTACACACACACACTCACACACACACCCTCCCTCACACTGATACTCATACCTTTGGAAAATTCCTAGAGGGCTTCTGACTTCCTGTCCTTTTTACACACACACACACACACACACACATCCTTGCAGAATTCCTGGATGGCTTCTTACTTTGTGTCCTTTTTAAACACACACACACACACACACACACAGATACACACACCCTTGCAGAAATTCTAGAGGGCTTCGGACTTCGTGTTCTTTTTACGCACACACACACACACACAGACATGCACGCACCCTTGCAGAGTCTCTGGAATGCTTCTGACTTCGTGTTCTTTTTACACACACACACACACACACACACACACACACACATACATGCATCCTTGCAGAATCGCAGGAATTCATCTCACGTCATGGAGTTTATACACATACACATACACACTCAAACTCATTCCCTTGCAAAATCACTTGAGGGTTTCTTACTTCGTGTTCTTTTTACAAACATACTTAAAACACACACAGACACACCCTTGCAGGATCTCTAGAGGGCTTCTGACTTGGTGTCCTTTTTACACACACGCACACAGACACACATACACACACCTGTGCAGAATCTTTGGAGGACTTCTAAAATGTCGTTTATAAACACACACATATCCATTGCAGAATCTCTAGAGGGATTCAGACTTCGTGTCCTTTTTACACACACACACACACACACACACACATCCTTGCAGGAACTCTACAGCGATTCTAAATTCCTATCCTTTTACACACGCACACACACACTCACACGCTTGCATAATGCCTGCAGGGCTTCTGTCTTCATGTCCTTTTATACACACACACAGACACACAACCTTGCACAATCTCTAGAGTCCTTTTGATTTCTTGTCCTTTTTACACACACACACACACACACACACACACACACTTCCAGAATCTCTAGAGGGCTTCTGACGTCATGTCCTTGTTAAACACATACACACACACACACACACACACACACATCCTTGCAGAATTCCTGGATGGATTCTTACTTTGTGTCCTTTTTAAACACACACACACACACACACACACACACCCTTGCAGAATATCTAGAGGGTTTCTGAATGTGTGTCCGTTTCACATACACACACACACACACACACACATCCACACCCTTACAGAACCTCTGGACGGCTTCAGACTCCATGTCCTTTTTACACACTCACACACACACACACACTTTTTGCAGAATCAATAGTCGGCTTCTGACTTAGTGTCCTTTTTTCACACACGCACACAGACACACACATACACTTTTGCAGAATCAATAGTCGGCTTCTGACTTGGTGTCCTTTTTACACACACGCACACAGACCCATACACACACCTGTGCAGAATCTGTGGAGGACTTCTAACAACATGTCCTTTTTACACACACACACACACACAAAGACATACTCTTGCAGGATCTCTAGATTGCTTCTGACTTGGTGTCCTTTATACACACACACACACATACACCCTTCCAGAACTCTACAAGGATTCTGACTTCATGTCCTTTTTACACACACACACACACACACACACACACACACACACACACACACATGCATCCTTGCAGAATCGCAGGAATTCATCTCACGTCATGTAATTTATACACATACACTCAAACTTATTCCCTTGCAAAATCACTTGAGGGTTTCTTACTTCGTGTTCTTTTTACAAACATACTTAAAACACACACAGACACACCCTTGCAGGATCTCTAGAGGGCTTCTGACTTGGTGTCCTTTTTACACACACGCACACAGACACACATACACACACCTGTGCAGAATCTTTGGAGGACTTCTAAAATGTCGTTTATAAACACACACACACACACACATCCCTTGCAGAATCTCTAGAGGGATTCAGACTTCGTGTCCTTTTTACACACACACACACACACACACACACATCCTTGCAGGAACTCTACAGCGATTCTAAATTCCTATCCTTTTACACACGAACACACACACTCACACGCTTGCATAATGCCTGCAGGGCTTCTGTCTTCATGTCCTTTTTATACACACACACAGACACACAACCTTGCACAATCTCTAGAGTTCTTTTGATTTCTTGTCCTTTATACACACACACACACACTCACACAAACACATCATTCCAGAATCTCTAGAGGGTTTCTGACTTTTTTCTTTACACACACACACACACACACACACACACACACACACACCTTTGCAGAAACTATGGAGTGTTTCTGACTTCATGTGTACTTTTTACACACACACACACACACACATACAACCTTGCAGAATCTCTGGAGGGCTTCTGATTTTGTGTCCTTTTTACACAAACATACACACATACACACACCCTTGAAGAATCTCTAGAGGGCTTCTGACTTCGTGTCTTTTTACACAAACACACACACACACCACACACACATACACTTTGGTAGAATCTCTGGATGGTGGCTGACTTGCTGTCCTTTTTACACACACACACACACACACACACAAACACTTGAAGAATATCTAGAGGGTTTTTGAATTTGTGTCTGTTTACTCACACACACACACACACACACACACACTTACAGAACCTCTGGACGGCTTCAGACTCCATGTCCTTTTTACACACACACACACACACACACACACACACACACTTTTGCAGAATCAATAGTCGGCTTCTGACTTGGTGTCTTTTTTACACACACGCACACAGACACATACACACACCTGTGCAGAATCTGTGGAGGACTTCTAACAACATGTCCTTTTTGCACACACACACACACACACACAAAGACATACTCTTCCAGGATCTCTAGAGTGCTTCTGACTTGGTGTCCTTTATACACACACACGCACATACACCCTTCCAGAACTCTACAAGGATTCTGACTTCATGTCCTTTTTACACACACACACTCACACACAAACACACCATTGCAGAATCAATAGAGGGCTTCTGACTTCATGTCCTTTTTAAACAGACACACACACACACCCTTACAGAACCTCTGGAGGGCTTCTGATTTCATGTCCTTTTTACAAACACCCCCCCACACAAACGACCTTGCAGAATTTCTAGAGGGCTTCTGACTTTGTGACCTTATTACACACGCACACACTCACACACATAAAACCTTGCAGAATCTCTTGAGAGCTTCATACTTGGTCTCCTTTTTACAAAAACACACACACATCATGGCAGAATCTCTAGATGGCTTCTGACTTCAGGATCTTTTTACACACACACACACACACACACACACACACCTTTGCAGAAACTATGGAGTGTTTCTGACTTCATGTGTCCTTTTTACACACACTCACACACACACCCTTGCAGAATCTCTTGAGGCCTTCTGACGTCATGTCCTTGTTAAACACACACACACACACACACACACACACACACTTGCATAATCTCTGGAGGGCTTCTGACTTCGTGTCCTTTTTACACACACACACTCACACACACACCCTCCCTCACACTGATACTCATACCTTTGGAAAATTCCTAGAGGGCTTCTGACTTCCTGTCCTTTTTACACACACACACACACACACACACATCCTTGCAGAATTCCTGGATGGCTTCTTACTTTGTGTCCTTTTTAAACACACACACACACACACACACACACACAGATACACACACCCTTGCAGAAATTCTAGAGGGCTTCGGACTTCGTGTTCTTTTTACGCACACACACACACACACAGACATGCACGCACCCTTGCAGAGTCTCTGGAATGCTTCTGACTTCGTGTTCTTTTTACACACACACACACACACACACACACACACACACACACACATACATGCATCCTTGCAGAATCGCAGGAATTCATCTCACGTCATGGAGTTTATACACATACACATACACACTCAAACTCATTCCCTTGCAAAATCACTTGAGGGTTTCTTACTTCGTGTTCTTTTTACAAACATACTTAAAACACACACAGACACACCCTTGCAGGATCTCTAGAGGGCTTCTGACTTGGTGTCCTTTTTACACACACGCACACAGACACACATACACACACCTGTGCAGAATCTTTGGAGGACTTCTAAAATGTCGTTTATAAACACACACATATCCATTGCAGAATCTCTAGAGGGATTCAGACTTCGTGTCCTTTTTACACACACACACACACACACACACACATCCTTGCAGGAACTCTACAGCGATTCTAAATTCCTATCCTTTTACACACGCACACACACACTCACACGCTTGCATAATGCCTGCAGGGCTTCTGTCTTCATGTCCTTTTATACACACACACAGACACACAACCTTGCACAATCTCTAGAGTCCTTTTGATTTCTTGTCCTTTTTACACACACACACACACACACACACACACACACACTTCCAGAATCTCTAGAGGGCTTCTGACGTCATGTCCTTGTTAAACACATACACACACACACACACACACACACACACACATCCTTGCAGAATTCCTGGATGGATTCTTACTTTGTGTCCTTTTTAAACACACACACACACACACACACACACCCTTGCAGAATATCTAGAGGGTTTCTGAATGTGTGTCCGTTTCACATACACACACACACACACACACACACACATACATCCACACCCTTACAGAACCTCTGGACGGCTTCAGACTCCATGTCCTTTTTACACACTCACACACACACACACACACACTTTTTGCAGAATCAATAGTCGGCTTCTGACTTAGTGTCCTTTTTTCACACACGCACACAGACACACACATACACTTTTGCAGAATCAATAGTCGGCTTCTGACTTAGTGTCCTTTTTACACACACGCACACAGACCCATACACACACCTGTGCAGAATCTGTGGAGGACTTCTAACAACATGTCCTTTTTACACACACACACACACACAAAGACATACTCTTGCAGGATCTCTAGATTGCTTCTGACTTGGTGTCCTTTATACACACACACACACATACACCCTTCCAGAACTCTACAAGGATTCTGACTTCATGTCCTTTTTACACACACACACACACACACACACACACACACACACACACACACACATGCATCCTTGCAGAATCGCAGGAATTCATCTCACGTCATGTAATTTATACACATACACTCAAACTTATTCCCTTGCAAAATCACTTGAGGGTTTCTTACTTCGTGTTCTTTTTACAAACATACTTAAAACACACACAGACACACCCTTGCAGGATCTCTAGAGGGCTTCTGACTTGGTGTCCTTTTTACACACACGCACACAGACACACATACACACACCTGTGCAGAATCTTTGGAGGACTTCTAAAATGTCGTTTATAAACACACACACACACACATCCCTTGCAGAATCTCTAGAGGGATTCAGACTTCGTGTCCTTTTTACACACACACACACACACACACACATCCTTGCAGGAACTCTACAGCGATTCTAAATTCCTATCCTTTTACACACGAACACACACACTCACACGCTTGCATAATGCCTGCAGGGCTTCTGTCTTCATGTCCTTTTTATACACACACACAGACACACAACCTTGCACAATCTCTAGAGTTCTTTTGATTTCTTGTCCTTTATACACACACACACACACTCACACAAACACATCATTCCAGAATCTCTAGAGGGTTTCTGACTTTTTTCTTTACACACACACACACACACACACACACACACCTTTGCAGAAACTATGGAGTGTTTCTGACTTCATGTGTACTTTTTACACACACACACACACACACATACAACCTTGCAGAATCTCTGGAGGGCTTCTGATTTTGTGTCCTTTTTACACAAACATACACACATACACACACCCTTGAAGAATCTCTAGAGGGCTTCTGACTTCGTGTCTTTTTACACAAACACACACACACACCACACACACATACACTTTGGTAGAATCTCTGGATGGTGGCTGACTTGCTGTCCTTTTTACACACACACACACACACACACACAAACACTTGAAGAATATCTAGAGGGTTTTTGAATTTGTGTCTGTTTACTCACACACACACACACACACACACACACTTACAGAACCTCTGGACGGCTTCAGACTCCATGTCCTTTTTACACACTCACACACACACACACACACACTTTTTGCAGAATCAATAGTCAGCTTCTGACTTAGTGTCCTTTTTTCACACACGCACACAGACACACACATACACTTTTGCAGAATCAATAGTCGGCTTCTGACTTGGTGTCCTTTTTACACACACGCACACAGACCCATACACACACCTGTGCAGAATCTGTGGAGGACTTCTAACAATATGTCCTTTTTACACACACACACACACACACACAAAGACATACTCTTGCAGGATCTCTAGATTGCTTCTGACTTGGTGTCCTTTATACACACACACACACATACACCCTTCCAGAACTCTACAAGGATTCTGACTTCATGTCCTTTTTACACACACACACACACACACACACACACACACACACACACACATGCATCCTTGCAGAATCGCAGGAATTCATCTCACGTCATGTAATTTATACACATACACTCAAACTTATTCCCTTGCAAAATCACTTGAGGGTTTCTTACTTCGTGTTCTTTTTACAAACATACTTAAAACACACACAGACACACCCTTGCAGGATCTCTAGAGGGCTTCTGACTTGGTGTCCTTTTTACACACACGCACACAGACACACATACACACACCTGTGCAGAATCTTTGGAGGACTTCTAAAATGTCGTTTATAAACACACACACACACACACATCCCTTGCAGAATCTCTAGAGGGATTCAGACTTCGTGTCCTTTTTACACACACACACACACACACACACACATCCTTGCAGGAACTCTACAGCGATTCTAAATTCCTATCCTTTTACACACGAACACACACACTCACACGCTTGCATAATGCCTGCAGGGCTTCTGTCTTCATGTCCTTTTTATACACACACACAGACACACAACCTTGCACAATCTCTAGAGTTCTTTTGATTTCTTGTCCTTTATACACACACACACACACTCACACAAACACATCATTCCAGAATCTCTAGAGGGTTTCTGACTTTTTTCTTTACACACACACACACACACACACACACACACACACCTTTGCAGAAACTATGGAGTGTTTCTGACTTCATGTGTACTTTTTACACACACACACACACACACACACACATACAACCTTGCAGAATCTCTGGAGGGCTTCTGATTTTGTGTCCTTTTTACACAAACATACACACATACACACACCCTTGAAGAATCTCTAGAGGGCTTCTGACTTCGTGTCTTTTTACACAAACACACACACACACCACACACACATACACTTTGGTAGAATCTCTGGATGGTGGCTGACTTGCTGTCCTTTTTACACACACACACACACACACACACACAAACACTTGAAGAATATCTAGAGGGTTTTTGAATTTGTGTCTGTTTACTCACACACACACACACACACACACACTTACAGAACCTCTGGACGGCTTCAGACTCCATGTCCTTTTTACACACACACACACACACACACACACACACACACATACACTTTTGCAGAATCAATAGTCGGCTTATGACTTGGTGTCTTTTTTACACACACGCACACAGACACATACACACACCTGTGCAGAATCTGTGGAGGACTTCTAACAACATGTCCTTTTTACACACACACACACACACAAAGACATACTCTTGCAGGATCTCTAGAGTGCTTCTGACTTGGTGTCCTTTATACACACACACACACACATACACCCTTCCAGAACTCTACAAGGATTCTGACTTCATGTCCTTTTTACACACACACACACACACACACACACACACACACACAAACTCATTTTCTTGCCAAATCTCTGCAGTCCTTCTGACTTCGTGTCCTTTTTAAACACACACACACACACACATACACTTGTAGAATCTCTGGAGGACTTCTGATTTCATGTCCTTATTGCACACACACTCCCTCACTCTCACTCTGGAGGACTTCTGATTTCATGTCCTTATTACACACACACACACACACACACACACACACTCCCTCACTCTCACACTCATACCTTTCCAGAAAACCTAGAGGGCTTCTGATTTCATGTCCTTTTAACACAACATACTCACCCTTGCAGAATCTCTAGAGGGCTTCTGACTTCCTGTACTTTTGACACACACACACACACACAAACACCCTTGTAGAATCTCCAGACATTTTCTGACTTCGTGTTGTTTTCACACATACACACACACACACTCTGGCAGAATCTCTGGAGGGCTTCTAATATGGTTTACTTATTTCAAACACAACAAACACACACACACACACAGACCATTGCATAATCAATATTGGGCTTCTGACTTCGTGTAATTTTTACCCTCACACACAAACACACACACACACATACAACCTTGCAGAATCTCTGGAGGGCTTCTGACTTTGTGTCCTTTTTACACAAACATACACACATACACACACCCTTGAAGAATCTCTAGTGGGCTTCTGACTTCGTGTCTTTTTACACAAACACACACACACCAAACACACATACACCCTGGTAGAATCTCTGGATGGTGGCTGACTTGCTGTCCTTTTTACACACACACACACACACAAACACTTGAAGAATATCTAGAGGGTTTCTGAATTTGTGTCTGTTTACACACACACACACACACACACACACACTTACAGAACCTCTGGATGGCTTCAGACTCCATGTCCTTTTTACACACACACACACTTTTGCAGAATTAATAGTCGGTTTCTGATATGGTATCCTTTTTACACAAACGCACACAGACACATACACACACCTGTGCAGAATCTGTGGAGGACTTCTAACAACATGTCCTTTTTACACACACACACACACACACACACACACACAAAGACATACTCTTGCAGGATCTCTAGAGTGCTTCTGACTTGGTGTCCTTTATACACACACACACACACACACATACACCCTTCCAGAACTCTACAATGATTCTGACTTTATGTCCTTTTTACACACAAACACACCATTGCAGAATCAATAGAGGTCTTCTGACTTCATGTCCTTTTTACACACACACACACACACACACACCCTTACAGAACCTCTGGAGGGCTTCTGATTTCATGTCCTTTTTACACACACACACACACACACACACACTTTTGCAGAATCAATAGTCGTCTTCTGACTTCGTGTCCTTTTTACAAACACACACACACACACACACACCCTTGCAGAATTTCTAGAGGGCTTCTGAATTTGTGACCTTATTACACACGCACACACTCACACACATAAAACCTTGCAGAATCTCTTGAGAGCTTCATACTTGGTCTCCTTTTTACAAACACACACACACACATCATGCAGAATCTCTAGATGGCTTCTGACTTCAGGATCTTTTTACACACACACACACACACCTTTGCAGAAACTATGGAGT
>NW_027459700.1:430000-437500 GCF_050624435.1 Tenrec ecaudatus | reverse complement strand
AGAATCTCTGGAGGACTTCTGATTTCATGTCCTTTTTACACACACACACACACACACTCCCTCACTCTCACACTCATACCTTTCCAGAAAACCTAGAGGGCTTCTGATTTCATGTCCTTTTAACACAACACACTCACCCTTGCAGAATCTCTAGAGGGCTTCTGACTTCCTGTACTTTTGACACACACACACACAAACACCCTTGCAGAATCTCCAGACATTTTCTGACTTCGTGTTGTTTTCACACATACACACACACACACTCTGGTAGAATCTCTGGAGGGCTTCTAATATGGTTTACTTATTTCAAACACAACAAACACACACACACACAGACCTTTGCATAATCAATATTGGGCTTCTGACTTCGTGTAATTTTTACCCTCACACACAAACGCACACACACACACACACACACACACACACACATACAACCTTGCAGAATCTCTGGAGGGCTTCTGACTTTGTGTTCTTTTTACACAAACATACACACATACACACACCCTTGAAGAATCTGTAGAGGGCTTCTGACTTCGTGTCTTTTTACACAAACACACACACACCAAACACACATACACCCTGGTAGAATCTCTGGATGGTGGCTGACTTGCTGTCCTTTTTACACACACACACACACACACACAAACACCCTTGCAGAATATCTAGAGGGTTTCTGAATTTGTGTCTGTTTACACACACACACACACACACACACACACACCCTTACAGAACCTATGGACAGCTTCAGACTCCATGTCCTTTTTACACACACACACACACACACACATACACTTGCAGAATCAATAGTCGGCTTCTGACTTGGTGTCTTTTTTACACACACGCACACAGACACATACACACACCTGTGCAGAATCTGTGGAGGACTTCTAACAACATGTCCTTTTTACACACACACACACACACACACACACACACAAAGACATACTCTTGCAGGATCTCTAGAGTGCTTCTGACTTGGTGTCCTTTATACACACACACACACACATACACCCTTCCAGAACTCTACAATGATTCTGATTTCATGTCCTTTTTACACACACACACACACACACACACACACACACAAACATACCATTGCAGAATCAATAGAGGGCTTCTGACTTCATGTCTTTTTTATACACACACACACACACCCTTACAGAACCTCTGGAGGGCTTCTGATTTCATGTCCTTTTTTCACACACACACACACACACACTTTTGCAGAATCAATAGTCGGTTTCTGACTTCGTGTCCGTTTTACAAACACCCACACACACACACGCCCTTGCAGAAATTCTAGAGGGCTTCTGAATTTGTGACCTTATTACACACGCACACACTCACACACATAAAACCTTGCAGAATCTCTTGAGAGCTTCATACTTGGTCTCCTTTTTACAAACACACACACACATCATGGCAGAATCTCTAGATGGCTTCTGACTTCAGGATCTTTTTACACACACACACACACACACACCTTTGCAGAAACTATGGAGTGTTTCTGACTTCATGTGTCCTTTTTACACACACTCTCACACACACACACACCCTTGCAGAATGTCTTGAGGGCTTCTGACGTCATGTCCTTGTTACACAAACACACACTTGCATAATCTCTGGGGGGTCTGACTTCGTATGCTTTTTACACACACACACTCACACACACACCCTCCCTCAACTGATACTCATACCTTTGTAAAATTCCTAGAGGGCTTCTGACTTCCGTACCTTTTTATACACACACACACACACACACACACACACACTCACACACATCCTTGCAGAATTCCTGGATGGATTCTTACTTTGTGTCATTTTTAAACACACACACACACACACACACACACACACTCCAAACTCATTTTCTTGCAAAATCTCTGCAGTCCTTCTGACTTCGTGTTCTTTTTAAACACACACACACACACACACATACACTTGTAGAATCTCTGGAGGACTTCTGATTTCATGTCCTTATTACACACACACACACACACACACTCCCTCACTCTCACTCTGGAGGACTTCTGATTTCATGTCCTTATTACACACACACACACACACACACACTCCCTCACTCTCACACTCATACCTTTCCAGAAAACCTAGAGGGCTTCTGATTTCGTGTCCTTTTAACACAACACACTCACCCTTGCAGAATCTCTAGAGGGCTTCTGACTTCCTGTACTTTTGACACACACAAACACCCTTGCAGAATCTCCAGACATTTTCTGACTTCGTGTTGTTTTCACACATACACACACACACACACACTCTGGCAGAATCTCTGGAGGGCTTCTAATATGGTTTACTTATTTCAAACACAACAAACACACACACACAGACCTTTGCATAATCAATATTGGGCTTCTGACTTCGTGTAATTTTTACCCTCACACACAAACACACACATACAACCTTGCAGAATCTCTGGAGGGCTTCTGACTTTGTGTCATTTTTACACAAACATACACACATACACACACCCTTGAAGAATCTCTAGAGGGCTTCTGACTTCGTGTCTTTTTACACAAACACACACACACCACACACACATACACCCTTGTAGAATCTCTGGATGGTGGCTGACTTGCTGTCCTTTTTACACACACACACACACACACACACAAACCCTTGCAGAATATCTAGAGGGTTTCTGAATTTGTGTCTGTTTACACACACACACACACACACACACACCCTTACAGAACCTCTGGACAGCTTCAGACTCCATGTCCTTTTTACACACACACACACACACACACACATACACTTGCAGAATCAATAGTCGGCTTCTGACTTGGTGTCTTTTTTACACACACGCACACAGACACATACACACACCTGTGCAGAATCTGTGGAGGACTTCTAACAACATGTCCTTTTTACACACACACACACACACACACACACACACACAAAGACATACTCTTGCAGGATCTCTAGAGTGCTTCTGACTTGGTGTCCTTTATACACACACACACACACATACACCCTTCCAGAACTCCACAATGATTCTGATTTCATGTCCTTTTTACACACACACACACACACACACACACACAAACACACCATTGCAGAATCAATAGAGGGCTTCTGACTTCATGTCTTTTTTATACACACACACACACACACCCTTACAGAACCTCTGGAGGGCTTCTGATTTCATGTCCTTTTTTCACACACACACACACACACACACACACTTTTGCAGAATCAATAGTCGGTTTCTGACTTTGTGTCCTTTTTACAAACACCCACACACACACCCTCCCTCACACTGATACTCATACCTTTGTAAAATTCCTAGAGGGCTTCTGACTTCCTTACCTTTTTATACACACACACACACACACACTCACACACATCCTTGCGGAATTCCTGGATGGATTCTTACTTTGTGTCATTTTTAAACACACACACACACACACACACACACACACTCCAAACTCATTTTCTTGCAAAATCTCTGCAGTCCTTCTGACTTCGTGTCCTTTTTAAACACACACACACACACACACACATACACTTGTAGAATCTCTGGAGGACTTCTGATTTCATGTCCTTATTACACACACACACACACACACACACTCCCTCACTCTCACTCTGGAGGACTTCTGATTTCATGTCCTTATTACACACACACACACACACACACTCCCTCACTCTCACACTCATACCTTTCCAGAAAACCTAGAGGGCTTCTGATTTCGTGTCCTTTTAACACAACACACTCACCCTTGCAGAATCTCTAGAGGGCTTCTGACTTCCTGTACTTTTGACACACACAGACACCCTTGCAGAATCTCCAGACATTTTCTGACTTCGTGTTGTTTTCACACATACACACACACACACACACTCTGGCAGAATCTCTGGAGGGCTTCTAATATGGTTTACTTATTTCAAACACAACAAACACACACACACACACAGACCTTTGCATAACCAATATTGGGCTTCTGACTTCGTGTAATTTTTACCCTCACACACAAACACACACACACACATACAACCTTGCAGAATCTCTGGAGGGCTTCTGACTTTGTGTCCTTTTTACACAAACATACACACATACACACACCCTTGAAGAATCTCTAGAGGGCTTCTGACTTCGTGTCTTTTTACACAAACACACACACACCAAACACACATACACCCTGGTAGAATCTCTGGATGGTGGCTGACTTGCTGTCCTTTTTACACACACACACACACACACACACACACACAAACACCCTTGCAGAATATCTAGAGGGTTTCTGAATTTGTGTCTGTTTACACACACACACACACACACCCTTACAGAACCTCTGGACAGCTTCAGACTCCATGTCCTTTTTACACACACACACACACACACACACATACACTTGCAGAATCAATAGTCGGCTTCTGACTTGGTGTCTTTTTTACACACACGCACACAGACACATACACACACCTGTGCAGAATCTGTGGAGGACTTCTAACAACATGTCCTTTTTACACACACACACACACACACAAAGACATACTCTTGCAGGATCTCTAGAGTGCTTCTGACTTGGTGTCCTTTATACACACACACACATACACCCTTCCAGAACTCTACAATGATTCTGATTTCATGTCCTTTTTACACACACACACACACACACACACACACACAAACACACCATTGCAGAATCAATAGAGGGCTTCTGACTTCATGTCTTTTTTATACACACACACACACACCCTTACAGATCCTCTGGAGGGCTTCTGATTTCATGTCCTTTTTTCACACACACACACACACACACACACACACACACACACTTTTGCAGAATCAATAGTCGGTTTCTGACTTCGTGTCCTTTTTACAAACACCCACACACACACACGCCCTTGCAGAAATTCTAGAGGGCTTCTGAATTTGTGACCTTATTACACACGCACACACTCACACACATAAAACCTTGCAGAATCTCTTGAGAGCTTCATACTTGGTCTCCTTTTTACAAACACACACACACATCATGGCAGAATCTCTAGATGGCTTCTGACTTCAGGATCTTTTTACACACACACACACACACACACCTTTGCAGAAACTATGGAGTGTTTCTGACTTCATGTGTCCTTTTTACACACACTCTCTCACACACACACACCCTTGCAGAATCTCTTGAGGGCTTCTGACGTCATGTCCTTGTTACACAAACACACACTTGCATAATCTCTGGGGGGTCTGACTTCGTATCCTTTTTACACACACACACTCACACACACACCCTCCCTCACACTGATACTCATACCTTTGTAAAATTCCTAGAGGGCTTCTGACTTCCTTACCTTTTTATACACACACACACACACACACACACTCACACACATCCTTGCAGAATTCCTGGATGGATTCTTACTTTGTGTCATTTTTAAACACACACACACACACACACTCCAAACTCATTTTCTTGCAAAATCTCTGCAGTCCTTCTGACTTCGTGTCCTTTTTAAACACACACACACACACACACATACACTTGTAGAATCTCTGGAGGACTTCTGATTTCATGTCCTTATTACACACACACACACACACACACTCCCTCACTCTCACTCTGGAGGACTTCTGATTTCATGTCCTTATTACACACACACACACACACACACACACACTCCCTCACTCTCACACTCATACCTTTCCAGAAAACCTAGAGGGCTTCTGATTTCGTGTCCTTTTAACACAACACACTCACCCTTGCAGAATCTCTAGAGGGCTTCTGACTTCCTGTACTTTTGACACACACAGACACCCTTGCAGAATCTCCAGACATTTTCTGACTTCGTGTTGTTTTCACACATACACACACACACACACTCTGGCAGAATCTCTGGAGGGCTTCTAATATGGTTTACTTATTTCAAACACAACAAACACACACACACAGACCTTTGCATAATCAATATTGGGCTTCTGACTTCGTGTAAATTTTACCCTCACACACAAACACACACACACACATACAACCTTGCAGAATCTCTGGAGGGCTTCTGACTTTGTGTCCTTTTTACACAAACATACACACATACACACACCCTTGAAGAATCTCTAGAGGGCTTCTGACTTCGTGTATTTTTACACAAACACACACACACACCAAACACACATACACCCTGGTAGAATCTCTGGATGGTGGCTGACTTGCTGTCCTTTTTACACACACACACACACACACACACACAAACACCTGAAGAATATCTAGAGGGTTTCTGAATTTATGTCTGTTTACACACACACACACACTTACAGAACCTCTGGACGGCTTCAGACTCCATGTCCTTTTTACTCACACACACACACACACACACACACACACACACACACACACTTTTGCAGAATCAATAGTCGGCTTCTGACTTGGTATCCTTTTTACACACACGCACACAAACACATACACACACCTTTGCAGAATTTGTGGAGGACTTCTAACAACATGTCCTTTTTACACACACACACACACACACACACACACACAAGACATACTCTTGCAGGATCTCTAGAGTGCTTCTGACTTGGTGTCCTTTATACACACACACACACATACACCCTTCCAGAACTCTACAAGGGTTCTGACTTCATGTCCTTTTTACACACACACACACACACACACACCCTTACAGAACCTCTGGAGGGCTTCTGATTTCATGTCCTTTTTACACACACACACACACACACACACAAACACACACTTTTGCAGAATCAATAGTCGGCTTCTGACTTCGTGTCCTTTTTACAAATACCCACAACGTCCTTGCAGAATTTCTAGAGGGCTTCTGAATTTGTGACCTTATTACACACGCACACACTCACACACATAAAACCTTGCAGAATCTCTTGAGAGCTTCATACTTGGTCTCCTTTTTACAAATACACACACACACACATCATGGCAGAATCTCTAGATGGCTTCTGACTTCAGGATCTTTTTACACACACACCTTTGCAGAAACTATGGAGTGTTTCTGACTTCATGTGTCCTTTTTACACACACTCTCACACACACACACCCTTGCAGAATCTCTTGAGGGCTTCTGACGTCATGTCCTTGTTACACACACATACACACACGCACTTGCATAATCTGTGGGGGTCTGACTTCGTGTCCTTTTTACACACACACACACTCACACACACCCTCCCTCACACTGATACTCATACCTTTGGAAAATTCCTAGAGGGCTTCTGACTTCCTTACCTTTTTACACACACACACACACACACACACACACACACACATCCTTGCAGAATTCCTGGATGGATTCTTACTTTGTGTCATTTTTAAACACACACACACACACACACACACTCCAAACTCATTTTCTTGCCAAATCTCTGCAGTCCTTCTGACTTCGTGTCCTTTTTAAACACACACACACACACACACACACACACACACATACACTTGTAGAATCTCTGGAGGACTTCTGATTTCATGTCCTTATTACACACACACACACACACACACT
>NW_027459700.1:407500-425000 GCF_050624435.1 Tenrec ecaudatus | reverse complement strand
GACTTCATGTCCTTTTTACACACACACACACACACACACACACACACATGCATCCTTGCAGAATCGCAGGAATTCATCTCACGTCATGTAATTTATACACATACACTCAAACTTATTCCCTTGCAAAATCACTTGAGGGTTTCTTACTTCGTGTTCTTTTTACAAACATACTTAAAACACACACAGACACACCCTTGCAGGATCTCTAGAGGGCTTCTGACTTGGTGTCCTTTTTACACACACGCACACAGACACACATACACACACCTGTGCAGAATCTTTGGAGGACTTCTAAAATGTCGTTTATAAACACACACACACACACACATCCCTTGCAGAATCTCTAGAGGGATTCAGACTTCGTGTCCTTTTTACACACACACACACACACACATCCTTGCAGGAACTCTACAGCGATTCTAAATTCCTATCCTTTTACACACGAACACACACACTCACACGCTTGCATAATGCCTGCAGGGCTTCTGTCTTCATGTCCTTTTTATACACACACACAGACACACAACCTTGCACAATCTCTAGAGTTCTTTTGATTTCTTGTCCTTTATACACACACACACACACTCACACAAACACATCATTCCAGAATCTCTAGAGGGTTTCTGACTTTTTTCTTTACACACACACACACACACACACACACACACACCTTTGCAGAAACTATGGAGTGTTTCTGACTTCATGTGTACTTTTTACACACACACACACACACACATACAACCTTGCAGAATCTCTGGAGGGCTTCTGATTTTGTGTCCTTTTTACACAAACATACACACATACACACACCCTTGAAGAATCTCTAGAGGGCTTCTGACTTCGTGTCTTTTTACACAAACACACACACACACCACACACACATACACTTTGGTAGAATCTCTGGATGGTGGCTGACTTGCTGTCCTTTTTACACACACACACACACACACACACAAACACTTGAAGAATATCTAGAGGGTTTTTGAATTTGTGTCTGTTTACTCACACACACACACACACACACACACTTACAGAACCTCTGGACGGCTTCAGACTCCATGTCCTTTTTACACACACACACACACACACACACACACACACACACACATACACTTTTGCAGAATCAATAGTCGGCTTATGACTTGGTGTCTTTTTTACACACACGCACACAGACACATACACACACCTGTGCAGAATCTGTGGAGGACTTCTAACAACATGTCCTTTTTACACACACACACACACACAAAGACATACTCTTGCAGGATCTCTAGAGTGCTTCTGACTTGGTGTCCTTTATACACACACACACACACATACACCCTTCCAGAACTCTACAAGGATTCTGACTTCATGTCCTTTTTACACACACACACACACACACACACACACACACACACACAAACTCATTTTCTTGCCAAATCTCTGCAGTCCTTCTGACTTCGTGTCCTTTTTAAACACACACACACATACACTTGTAGAATCTCTGGAGGACTTCTGATTTCATGTCCTTATTGCACACACACTCCCTCACTCTCACTCTGGAGGACTTCTGATTTCATGTCCTTATTACACACACACACACACACACTCCCTCACTCTCACACTCATACCTTTCCAGAAAACCTAGAGGGCTTCTGATTTCATGTCCTTTTAACACAACATACTCACCCTTGCAGAATCTCCAAAGGGCTTCTGACTTCCTGTACTTTTGACACACACACACACACACACAAACACCCTTGTAGAATCTCCAGACATTTTCTGACTTCGTGTTGTTTTCACACATACACACACACACACTCTGGCAGAATCTCTGGAGGGCTTCTAATATGGTTTACTTATTTCAAACACAACAAACACACACACACACACAGACCTTTGCATAATCAATATTGGGCTTCTGACTTCGTGTAATTTTTACCCTCACACACAAACACACACACACACATACAACCTTGCAGAATCTCTGGAGGGCTTCTGACTTTGTGTCCTTTTTACACAAACATACACACATACACACACCCTTGAAGAATCTCTAGTGGGCTTCTGACTTCGTGTCTTTTTACACAAACACACACACACCAAACACACATACACCCTGGTAGAATCTCTGGATGGTGGCTGACTTGCTGTCCTTTTTACACACACACACACACACAAACACTTGAAGAATATCTAGAGGGTTTCTGAATTTGTGTCTGTTTACACACACACACACACACACACACACTTACAGAACCTCTGGATGGCTTCAGACTCCATGTCCTTTTTACACACACACACACTTTTGCAGAATTAATAGTCGGTTTCTGATATGGTATCCTTTTTACACAAACGCACACAGACACATACACACACCTGTGCAGAATCTGTGGAGGACTTCTAACAACATGTCCTTTTTACACACACACACACACACACACACACACAAAGACATACTCTTGCAGGATCTCTAGAGTGCTTCTGACTTGGTGTCCTTTATACACACACACACACACACATACACCCTTCCAGAACTCTACAATGATTCTGACTTTATGTCCTTTTTACACACACACACACACAAACACACCATTGCAGAATCAATAGAGGTCTTCTGACTTCATGTCCTTTTTACACACACACACACACACACACACCCTTACAGAACCTCTGGAGGGCTTCTGATTTCATGTCCTTTTTACACACACACACACACACACACACACTTTTGCAGAATCAATAGTCGTCTTCTGACTTCGTGTCCTTTTTACAAACACACACACACACACACACACACCCTTGCAGAATTTCTAGAGGGCTTCTGAATTTGTGACCTTATTACACACGCACACACTCACACACATAAAACCTTGCAGAATCTCTTGAGAGCTTCATACTTGGTCTCCTTTTTACAAACACACACACACACACATCATGCAGAATCTCTAGATGGCTTCTGACTTCAGGATCTTTTTACACACACACACACACACCTTTGCAGAAACTATGGAGTGTTTCTGACTTCATGTGTCCTTTTTACACACACTCACACACACACACACCCTTGCAGAATCTCTTGAGGTCTTCTGACGTCATGTCCTTGTTACACGCACACACTTGCATAATCTCTGGGGGTCTGACTTCGTGTCCTTTTTACACACACACTCACACACACACCCTTCCTCACACTGATACTCATACCTTTGGAAAATTCCTAGAGGGCTTCTGACTTCCTGTCCTTTTTACACACACACACACACACACACACACATATCCTTGCAGAATTCCTGGATGGCTTCTTACTTTGTGTCCTTTTTAAACACACACACACACACACACACAGATACACACACCCTTGCAGAAATTCTAGAGGGCTTCGGACTTCGTGTTCTTTTTACGCACGCACACACACACACACACACACAGACATGCATGCACCCTTGCAGAGTCTCTGGAATGCTTCTGACTTCGTGTTCTTTTTACACACACACACACACACACACACATACATGCATCCTTGCAGAATCGCAGGAATTCATCTAACGTCATGTAATTTATACACATACACATACACACTCAAACTCATTCCCTTGCAAAATCACTTGAGGGTTTCTTACTTTGTGTTCTTTTTACAAACATACACACACACACAGACACACCCTTGCAGGATCTCTAGAGGGCTTCTGACTTGGTGTCCTTTTTACACACACGCACACAGACACACATACACACACCTGTTCAGAATCTTTGGAGGACTTCTAAAATGTCGTTTATAAACACACACACACACACACATCCCTTGCAGAAACTCTAGAGGGATTCAGACTTCGTGTCCTTTTTACACACACACACACACACACACATCCTTGCAGGAACTCTACAGCGATTCTAAATTCCTATCCTTTTACACACGCACACACACACTCACACGCTTGCATAATGCCTGCAGGGCTTCTGTCTTCATGTCCTTTTTATACACACACACAGACACACAACCTTGCACAATCTCTAGAGTCCTTTTGATTTCTGGTCCTTTTTACACACACACACACACACACACACACACACCTTTGCAGAAACTATGGAGTGTTTCTGATTTCATGTGTCCTTTTTACACACACACACACACACACACATACAACCTTGCAGAATCTCTGGAGGGCTTCTGACTTTGTGTCATTTTTACACAAACATACACACATACACACACCCTTGAAGAATCTCTAGAGGGCTTCTGACTTCGTGTCTTTTTACACAAACACACACACACCACACACACATACACCCTTGTAGAATCTCTGGATGGTGGCTGACTTGCTGTCCTTTTTACACACACACACACACACACACACAAACCCTTGCAGAATATCTAGAGGGTTTCTGAATTTGTGTCTGTTGTACACACACACACACACACACACCCTTACAGAACCTCTGGACGGCTTCAGATTCCATGTCCTTTTTACACACACACACACACACACACACACACACACACACACACACACACACACACACTTTTGCAGAATCAATAGTCGGCTTCTGACTTGGTATCCTTTTTACACACACACACAGACAGACACACATACACACACCTGTGCAGAATCTGTGGAGGACTTCTAACAACATGTCCTTTTTACACACACACACACACACACACACTTAAAGATATACTCTTGCAGGATCTCTAGAGTGCTTCTGACTTGGTGTCCTTTATACACACACACACATACACCCTTCCAGAACTCTACAAGGATTCTGACTTCATGTCCTTTTTACACACACACACACACACACACACACAAATTCATTTTCTTGCCAAATCTCTGCAGTCCTTCTGACTTCGTGTCCTTTTTAAACACACACACACACACACACACACACACTTGTAGAATCTCTGGAGGACTTCTGATTTCATGTCCTTTTTACACACACACACACACACTCCCTCACTCTCACACTGATACCTTTCCAGAAAACCTAGAGGGCTTCTGATTTCATGTCCTTTTAACACAACACACTCACCCTTGCAGAATCTCTAGAGAGCTTCTGACTTCCTGTACTTTTGACACACACACACACAAACACCCTTGCAGAATCTCCAGACATTTTCTGACTTCGTGTTGTTTTCACACATACACACACACACACTCTGGTAGAATCTCTGGAGGGCTTCTAATATGGTTTACTTATTTCAAACACAACAAACACACACACACACACACACAGACCTTTGCATAATCCATATTGGGCTTCTGACTTCGTGTAATTTTTACCCTCACACACAAACGCACACACACACATACACACACACATACAACCTTGCAGAATCTCTGGAGGGCTCCTGACTTTGTGTCCTTTTTACACAAACATACACACATACACACACCCTTGAAGAATCTCTAGAGGGCTTCTGACTTCGTGTCTTTTTACACAAACACACACACACCAAACACACATACACCCTGGTAGAATCTCTGGATGGTGGCTGACTTGCTGTCCTTTTTACACACACACACACACACACAAACACCCTTGCAGAATATCTAGAGGGTTTCTGAATTTGTGTCTGTTTACACACACACACACACCCTTACAGAACCTCTGGACAGCTTCAGACTCCATGTCCTTTTTACACACACACACACACACACACACATACACTTGCAGAATCAATAGTCGGCTTCTGACTTGGTGTCTTTTTTACACACACGCACACAGACACATACACACACCTGTGCAGAATCTGTGGAGGACTTCTAACAACATGTCCTTTTTACACACACACACACACACACACACACACACACACAAAGACATACTCTTGCAGGATCTCTAGAGTGCTTCTGACTTGGTGTCCTTTATACACACACACACATACACCCTTCCAGAACTCTACAATGATTCTGATTTCATGTCCTTTTTACACACACACACACACACACACACACACACAAACACACCATTGCAGAATCAATAGAGGGCTTCTGACTTCATGTCTTTTTTATACACACACACACACACCCTTACAGAACCTCTGGAGGGCTTCTGATTTCATGTCCTTTTTTCACACACACACACACACACACACACACTTTTGCAGAATCAATAGTCGGTTTCTGACTTTGTGTCCTTTTTACAAACACCCACACACACACACGCCCTTGCAGAAATTCTAGAGGGCTTCTGAATTTGTGACCTTATTACACACGCACACACTCACACACATAAAACCTTGCAGAATCTCTTGAGAGCTTCATACTTGGTCTCCTTTTTACAAACACACACACACACCATGGCAGAATCTCTAGATGGCTTCTGACTTCAGGATCTTTTTACACACACACACACACACACACACACACACCTTTGCAGAAACTATGGAGTGTTTCTGACTTCATGTGTCCTTTTTACACACACTCTCACACACACACACACACCCTTGCAGAATCTCTTGAGGGCTTCTGACGTCATGTCCTTGTTACACAAACACACACTTGCATAATCTCTGGGGGGTCTGACTTCGTATCCTTTTTACACACACACACTCACACACACACCCTCCCTCACACTGATACTCATACCTTTGTAAAATTCCTAGAGGGCTTCTGACTTCCTTACCTTTTTATACACACACACACACACACACTCACACACATCCTTGCAGAATTCCTGGATGGATTCTTACTTTGTGTCATTTTTAAACACACACACACACACACACACACACTCCAAACTCATTTTCTTGCAAAATCTCTGCAGTCCTTCTGACTTCGTGTCCTTTTTAAACACACACACACACACACACATACACTTGTAGAATCTCTGGAGGACTTCTGATTTCATGTCCTTATTACACACACACACACACACACACACTCCCTCACTCTCACTCTGGAGGACTTCTGATTTCATGTCCTTATTACACACACACACACACACACACTCCCTCACTCTCACACTCATACCTTTCCAGAAAACCTAGAGGGCTTCTGATTTCGTGTCCTTTTAACACAACACACTCACCCTTGCAGAATCTCTAGAGGGCTTCTGACTTCCTGTACTTTTGACACACACAGACACCCTTGCAGAATCTCCAGACATTTTCTGACTTCGTGTTGTTTTCACACATACACACACACACACACACTCTGGCAGAATCTCTGGAGGGCTTCTAATATGGTTTACTTATTTCAAACACAACAAACACACACACACAGACCTTTGCATAATCAATATTGGGCTTCTGACTTCGTGTAATTTTTACCCTCACACACACACACACATACAACCTTGCAGAATCTCTGGAGGGCTTCTGACTTTGTGTCCTTTTTACACAAACATACACACATACACACACCCTTGAAGAATCTCTAGAGGGCTTCTGACTTCGTGTCTTTTTACACAAACACACACACACCACACACAAATACACCCTGGTAGAATCTCTGGATGGTGGCTGACTTGCTGTCCTGTTTACACACACACACACACACACACACACACACAAACACTTGAAGAATATCTAGAGGGTTTCTGATTTTGTGTCTGTTTACACACACACACACTTACAGAACCTCTGGACGGCTTCAGACTCCATGTCCTTTTTACACACACACACACACACACACACACACACACACTTTTGCAGAATCAATAGTCGGCTTCTGACTTGGTATCCTTTTTACACACACGCAGACAGACACACATACACACACCTGTGCAGAATCTGTGGAGGACTTCTAACAACATGTCCTTTTTACACACACACACACACACACACACACACAAAGATATACTCTTGCAGGATCTCTAGAGTGCTTCTGACTTGGTGTCCTTTATACACACACACACATACACCCTTCCAGAACTCTACAAGGATTCTGACTTCATGTCCTTTTTACACACACACACACACACACACACATTAATTTTCTTGCCAAATCTCTGCAGTCCTTCTGACTTCGTGTCCTTTTTAAACACACACACACACACACACACTTGTAGAATCTCTGGAGGACTTCTGATTTCATGTCCTTTTTACACACACACACACACACACTCCCTCACTCTCACACTCATACCTTTCCAGAAAACCTAGAGGGCTTCTGATTTCATGTCCTTTTAACACAACACACTCACCCTTGCAGAATCTCTAGAGGGCTTCTGACTTCCTGTACTTTTGACACACACACACACACAAACACCCTTGCAGAATCTCCAGACATTTTCTGACTTCGTGTTGTTTTCACACATACACACACACACACTCTGGTAGAATCTCTGGAGGGCTTCTAATATGGTTTACTTATTTCAAACACAACAAACACACACACACACACAGACTTTTGCATAATCAATATTGGGCTTCTGACTTCGTGTAATTTTTACCCTCACACACAAACGCACACACACACACACACACACACACATACAACCTTGCAGAATCTCTGGAGGGCTTCTGACTTTGTGTTCTTTTTACACAAACATACACACATACACACACCCTTGAAGAATCTGTAGAGGGCTTCTGACTTCGTGTCTTTTTACACAAACACACACACACCAAACACACATACACCCTGGTAGAATCTCTGGATGGTGGCTGACTTGCTGTCCTTTTTACACACACACACACACACACACACACACACACACACACACAAACACCCTTGCAGAATATCTAGAGGGTTTCTGAATTTGTGTCTGTTTACACACACACACACACACACACCCTTACAGAACCTCTGGACAGCTTCAGACTCCATGTCCTTTTTACACACACACACACTTTTGCAGAATCAATAGTCGGTTTCTGATATGGTATCCTTTTTACACACACGCACACAGACACATACACACACCTGTGCAGAATCTGTGGAGGACTTCTAACAACATGTCCTTTTTACACACACACACACACACACACACACAAAGACATACTCTTGCAGGATCTCTAGAGTGCTTCTGACTTGGTGTCCTTTATACACACATACACACATACACCCTTCCAGAACTCTACAGTGATTCTGACTTTATGTCCTTTTTACACACACACACACACACAAACACACCATTGCAGAATCAATAGAGGTCTTCTGACTTCATGTCCTTTTTACACACACACACACACACACACCCTTACAGAACCTCTGGAGGGCTTCTGATTTCATGTCCTTTTTACACACACACACACACACACACACACACTTTTGCAGAATCAATAGTCGGCTTCTGACTTCGTGTCCTTTTTACAAACACACACACACACCCTTGCAGAATTTCTAGAGGGCTTCTGAATTTGTGACCTTATTACACACGCACACACTCACACACATAAAACCTTGCAGAATCTCTTGAGAGCTTCATACTTGGTCCCCTTTTTACAAACACACACACACACACACATCATGCAGAATCTCTAGATGGCTTCTGACTTCAGGATCTTTTTACACACACACACACACACCTTTGCAGAAACTATGGAGTGTTTCTGACTTCATGTGTCCTTTTTACACACACTCACACACACACACCCTTGCAGAATCTCTTGAGGTCTTCTGACGTCATGTCCTTGTTACACGCACACACTTGCATAATCTCTGGGGGTCTGACTTCGTGTCCTTTTTACACACACACACTCACACACACACCCTACCTCACACTGATACTCATACCTTTGGAAAATTCCTAGAGGGCTTCTGACTTCCTGTCCTTTTTACACACACACACACAGATACACACACCCTTGCAGAAATTCTATAGGGCTTCGGACTTCGTGTTCTTTTTACGCACGCACACACACACACACACAGACATGCACGCACCCTTGCAGAGTCTCTGGAATGCTTCTGACTTCGTGTTCTTTTTACACACACACACAAACACACACACACACACATACATGCATCCTTGCAGAATCGCAGGAATTCATCTCACGTCATGTAATTTATACACATACACATACACACTCAAACTCATTCCCTTGCAAAATCACTTGAGGGTTTCTTACTTTGTGTTCTTTTTACAAACATACACACACACACAGACACACCCTTGCAGGATCTCTAGAGGGCTTCTGACTTGGTGTGCTTTTTACACACACGCACACAGACACACATACACACACCTGTGCAGAATCTTTGGAGGACTTCTAAAATGTCGTTTATAAACACACACACACACATCCCTTGCAGAATCTCTAGAGGGATTCAGACTTCGTGTCCTTTTTACACACACACACACACACACACACACACACATCCTTGCAGGAACTCTACAGCGATTCTAAATTCCTATCCTTTTACACACTCACACGCTTGCATAATGCCTGCAGGGCTTCTGTCTTCATGTCCTTTTTATACACACACACAGGCACACAACCTTGCACAATCTCTAGAGTCCTTTTGATTTCTTGTCCTTTTTACACACACACACACACACACACACCTTTGCAGAAACTATGGAGTGTTTCTGATTTCATGTGTCCTTTTTACACACACACACACACACACATACAACCTTGCAGAATCTCTGGAGGGCTTCTGACTTTGTGTCATTTTTACACAAACATACACACATACACACACCCTTGAAGAATCTCTAGAGGGCTTCTGACTTCGTGTCTTTTTACACAAACACACACACACCACACACACATATACCCTTGTAAAATCTCTGGATGGTGGCTGACTTGCTGTCCTTTTTACACACACACACGCACACACACACACACACACACAAACCCTTGCAGAATATTTAGAGGGTTTCTGAATTTGTGTCTGTTGTACACACACACACACACCCTTACAGAACCTCTGGACGGCTTCAGATTCCATGTCCTTTTTACACACACACACACACACACACACACACACACACACACACACACTTTTCCAGAATCAATAGTCGGCTTCTGACTTGGTATCCTTTTTACACACACGCAGACAGACACACATACACACACCTGTGCAGAATCTGTGGAGGACTTCTAACAACATGTCCTTTTTACACACACACACACACACACACACACAAAGATATACTCTTGCAGGATCTCTAGAGTGCTTCTGACTTGGTGTCCTTTATACACACACACACATACACCCTTCCAGAACTCTACAAGGATTCTGACTTCATGTCCTTTTTACACACACACACACACACACACACACACAAATTCATTTTCTTGCCAAATCTCTGCAGTCCTTCTGACTTCGTGTCCTTTTTAAACACACACACACCACACACACACTTGTAGAATCTCTGGAGGACTTCTGATTTCATGTCCTTTTTACACACACACACACACACACACACAAAGATATACTCTTGCAGGATCTCTAGAGTGCTTCTGACTTGGTGTCCTTTATACACACACACACATACACCCTTCCAGAACTCTACAAGGATTCTGACTTCATGTCCTTTTTACACACACACACACACACACAAACACACACAAATTCATTTTCTTGCCAAATCTCTGCAGTCCTTCTGACTTCGTGTCCTTTTTAAACACGCACACACACACACACACTTGTAGAATCTCTGGAGGACTTCTGATTTCATGTCCTTTTTACACACACACACACACACTCCCTCACTCTCACACTGATACCTTTCCAGAAAACCTAGAGGGCTTCTGATTTCATGTCCTTTTAACACAACACACTCACCCTTGCAGAATCTCTAGAGGGCTTCTGACTTCCTGTACTTTTGACACACACACACACAAACACCCTTGCAGAATCTCCAGACATTTTCTGACTTCGTGTTGTTTTCACACATACACACACACACACTCTGGCAGAATCACTGGAGGGCTTCTAATATGGTTTACTTATTTCAAACACAACAAACACACACACACAGACCTTTGCATAATCAATATTGGGCTTCTGACTTCGTGTAATTTTTACCCTCAAACACAAACACACACACACACATACAACCTTGCAGAATCTCTGGAGGGCTTCTGACTTTGTGTCCTTTTTACACAAACATACACACATACACACACCCTTGAAGAATCTCTAGAGGGCTTCTGACTTCGTGTCTTTTTACACAAACACACACACACCAAACACACATACACCCTGGTAGAATCTCTGGATGGTGGCTGACTTGCTGTCCTTTTTACACACACACACACACACACACACAAACACCCTTGCAGAATATCTAGAGGGTTTCTGAATTTGTGTCTGTTTACACACACACACACACACACACACACCCTTACAGAACCTCTGGACAGCTTCAGACTCCATGTCCTTTTTACACACACACACACACACACACACATACACTTGCAGAATCAATAGTCGGCTTCTGACTTGGTGTCGTTTTTACACACACGCACACAGACACATACACACACCTGTGCAGAATCTGTGGAGGACTTCTAACAACATGTCCTTTTTACACACACACACACACACACACACACACACAAAGACATACTCTTGCAGGATCTCTAGAGTGCTTCTGACTTGGTGTCCTTTATACACACACACACACACATACACCCTTCCAGAACTCCACAATGATTCTGATTTCATGTCCTTTTTACACACACACACACACACACACACACAAACACACCATTGCAGAATCAATAGAGGGCTTCTGACTTCATGTCTTTTTTATACACACACACACACACACCCTTACAGAACCTCTGGAGGGCTTCTGATTTCATGTCCTTTTTTCACACACACACACACACACACACACACACACTTTTGCAGAATCAATAGTCGGTTTCTGACTTCGTGTCCTTTTTACAAACACCCACACACACACACGCCCTTGCAGAAATTCTAGAGGGCTTCTGAATTTGTGACCTTATTACACACGCACACACTCACACACATAAAACCTTGCAGAATCTCTTGAGAGCTTCATACTTGGTCTCCTTTTTACAAACACACACACACATCATGGCAGAATCTCTAGATGGCTTCTGACTTCAGGATCTTTTTACACACACACACACACACACACCTTTGCAGAAACTATGGAGTGTTTCTGACTTCATGTGTCCTTTTTACACACACTCTCACACACACACACACCCTTGCAGAATCTCTTGAGGGCTTCTGACGTCATGTCCTTGTTACACAAACACACACTTGCATAATCTCTGGGGGGTCTGACTTCGTATCCTTTTTACACACACACACTCACACACACACCCTCCCTCACACTGATACTCATACCTTTGTAAAATTCCTAGAGGGCTTCTGACTTCCTTACCTTTTTATACACACACACACACACACACACTCACACACATCCTTGCAGAATTCCTGGATGGATTCTTACTTTGTGTCATTTTTAAACACACACACACACACACACACACACTCCAAACTCCTTTTCTTGCAAAATCTCTGCAGTCCTTCTGACTTCGTGTCCTTTTTAAACACACACACACACACACATACACTTGTAGAATCTCTGGAGGACTTCTGATTTCATGTCCTTATTACACACACACACACACACACACACTCCCTCACTCTCACTCTGGAGGACTTCTGATTTCATGTCCTTATTACACACACACACACACACACACACTCCCTCACTCTCACACTCATACCTTTCCAGAAAACCTAGAGGGCTTCTGATTTCGTGTCCTTTTAACACAACACACTCACCCTTGCAGAATCTCTAGAGGGCTTCTGACTTCCTGTACTTTTGACACACACAGACACCCTTGCAGAATCTCCAGACATTTTCTGACTTCGTGTTGTTTTCACCCATACACACACACACACACACACACACACTTTGGCAGAATCTCTGGAGGGCTTCTAATATGGTTTACTTATTTCAAACACAACAAACACACACACACAGACCTTTGCATAACCAATATTGGGCTTCTGACTTCGTGTAATTTTTACCCTCACACACAAACACACACACACACATACAACCTTGCAGAATCTCTGGAGGGCTTCTGACTTTGTGTCCTTTTTACACAAACATACACACATACACACACCCTTGAAGAATCTGTAGAGGGCTTCTGACTTCGTGTCTTTTTACACAAACACACACACACCAAACACACATACACCCTGGTAGAATCTCTGGATGGTGGCTGACTTGCTGTCCTTTTTACACACACACACACACACACACACACAAACACCCTTGCAGAATATCTAGAGGGTTTCTGAATTTGTGTCTGTTTACACACACACACACACACACCCTTACAGAACCTCTGGACAGCTTCAGACTCCATGTCCTTTTTACACACACACACACACACACACACATACACTTGCAGAATCAATAGTCGGCTTCTGACTTGGTGTCTTTTTTACACACACGCACACAGACACATACACACACCTGTGCAGAATCTGTGGAGGACTTCTAACAACATGTCCTTTTTACACACACACACACACACACACACACACACACAAAGACATACTCTTGCAGGATCTCTAGAGTGCTTCTGACTTGGTGTCCTTTATACACACACACACATACACCCTTCCAGAACTCTACAATGATTCTGATTTCATGTCCTTTTTACACACACACACACACACACACACAAACACACCATTGCAGAATCAATAGAGGGCTTCTGACTTCATGTCTTTTTTATACACACACACACACACCCTTACAGATCCTCTGGAGGGCTTCTGATTTCATGTCCTTTTTTCACACACACACACACACACACACACACACACTTTTGCAGAATCAATAGTCGGTTTCTGACTTCGTGTCCTTTTTACAAACACCCACACACACACACGCCCTTGCAGAAATTCTAGAGGGCTTCTGAATTTGTGACCTTATTACACACGCACACACTCACACACATAAAACCTTGCAGAATCTCTTGAGAGCTTCATACTTGGTCTCCTTTTTACAAACACACACACACATCATGGCAGAATCTCTAGATGGCTTCTGACTTCAGGATCTTTTTACACACACACACACACACACACCTTTGCAGAAACTATGGAGTGTTTCTGACTTCATGTGTCCTTTTTACACACACTCTCTCACACACACACACCCTTGCAGAATCTCTTGAGGGCTTCTGACGTCATGTCCTTGTTACACAAACACACACTTGCATAATCTCTGGGGGGTCTGACTTCGTATCCTTTTTACACACACACACTCACACACAAACCCTCCCTCACACTGATACTCATACCTTTGTAAAATTCCTAGAGGGCTTCTGACTTCCTTACCTTTTTATACACACACACACACACACACACACTCACACACATCCTTGCAGAATTCCTGGATGGATTCTTACTTTGTGTCATTTTTAAACACACACACACACACACTCCAAACTCATTTTCTTGCAAAATCTCTGCAGTCCTTCTGACTTCGTGTCCTTTTTAAACACACACACACACACACACATACACTTGTAGAATCTCTGGAGGACTTCTGATTTCATGTCCTTATTACACACACACACACTCCCTCACTCTCACTCTGGAGGACTTCTGATTTCATGTCCTTATTACACACACACACACACACACACTCCCTCACTCTCACACTCATACCTTTCCAGAAAACCTAGAGGGCTTCTGATTTCGTGTCCTTTTAACACAACACACTCACCCTTGCAGAATCTCTAGAGGGCTTCTGACTTCCTGTACTTTTGACACACACAGACACCCTTGCAGAATCTCCAGACATTTTCTGACTTCGTGTTGCTTTCACACATACACACACACACACACACACTCTGGCAGAATCTCTGGAGGGCTTCTAATATGGTTTACTTATTTCAAACACAACAAACACACACACACAGACCTTTGCATAATCAATATTGGGCTTCTGACTTCGTGTAATTTTTACCCTCACACACAAACACACACACACACATACAACCTTGCAGAATCTCTGGAGGGCTTCTGACTTTGTGTCCTTTTTACACAAACATACACACATACACACACCCTTGAAGAATCTCTAGAGGGCTTCTGACTTCGTGTCTTTTTACACAAACACACACACACACCAAACACACATACACCCTGGTAGAATCTCTGGATGGTGGCTGACTTGCTGTCCTTTTTACACACACACACACACACACACACACAAACACTTGAAGAATATCTAGAGGGTTTCTGAATTTATGTCTGTTTACACACACACACACTTACAGAACCTCTGGACGGCTTCAGACTCCATGTCCTTTTTACACACACACACACACACACACACACACACTTTTGCAGAATCAATAGTCGGCTTCTGACTTGGTATCCTTTTTACACACACGCACACAAACACATACACACACCTTTGCAGAATTTGTGGAGGACTTCTAACAACATGTCCTTTTTACACACACACACACACACACACACACACACACAAGACATACTCTTCCAGGATCTCTAGAGTGCTTCTGACTTGGTGTCCTTTATACACACACACACACATACACCCTTCCAGAACTCTACAAGGGTTCTGACTTCATGTCCTTTTTACACACACACACACACACACACACCCTTACAGAACCTCTGGAGGGCTTCTGATTTCATGTCCTTTTTACACACACACACACACACACACACAAACACACACTTTTGCAGAATCAATAGTCGGCTTCTGACTTCGTGTCCTTTTTACAAATACCCACAACGTCCTTGCAGAATTTCTAGAGGGCTTCTGAATTTGTGACCTTATTACACACGCACACACTCACACACATAAAACCTTGCAGAATCTCTTGAGAGCTTCATACTTGGTCTCCTTTTTACAAATACACACACACACACATCATGGCAGAATCTCTAGATGGCTTCTGACTTCAGGATCTTTTTACACACACACCTTTGCAGAAACTATGGAGTGTTTCTGACTTCATGTGTCCTTTTTACACACACTCTCACACACACACACCCTTGCAGAATCTCTTGAGGGCTTCTGACGTCATGTCCTTGTTACACACACATACACACACGCACTTGCATAATCTGTGGGGGTCTGACTTCGTGTCCTTTTTACACACACACACACTCACACACACCCTCCCTCACACTGATACTCATACCTTTGGAAAATTCCTAGAGGGCTTCTGACTTCCTTACCTTTTTACACACACACACACACACACACCCACACACACACACACATCCTTGCAGAATTCCTGGATGGATTCTTACTTTGTGTCATTTTTAAACACACACACACACACACACACACACACTCCAAACTCATTTTCTTGCCAAATCTCTGCAGTCCTTCTGACTTCGTGTCCTTTTTAAACACACACACACACACACACACACACACACACACACACACACACATACACTTGTAGAATCTCTGGAGGACTTCTGATTTCATGTCCTTATTACACACACACACACACACACACACTCCCTCACTCTCACTCTGGAGGACTTCTGATTTCATGTCCTTATTACACACACACACACACACACACACTCCCTCACTCTCACACTCATACCTTTCC
>NW_027459700.1:392500-402500 GCF_050624435.1 Tenrec ecaudatus | reverse complement strand
ACACACACACACACACACACACACACACACACACACATGCATCCTTGCAGAATCGCAGGAATTCATCTCACGTCATGTAATTTATACACATACACTCAAACTTATTCCCTTGCAAAATCACTTGAGGGTTTCTTACTTCGTGTTCTTTTTACAAACATACTTAAAACACACACAGACACACCCTTGCAGGATCTCTAGAGGGCTTCTGACTTGGTGTCCTTTTTACACACACGCACACAGACACACATACACACACCTTTGCAGAATCTTTGGAGGACTTCTAAAATGTCGTTTATAAACACACACACACACACACATCCCTTGCAGAATCTCTAGAGGGATTCAGACTTCGTGTCCTTTTTACACACACACACACACACACACACATCCTTGCAGGAACTCTACAGCGATTCTAAATTCCTATCCTTTTACACACGAACACACACACTCACACGCTTGCATAATGCCTGCAGGGCTTCTGTCTTCATGTCCTATTTATACACACACACAGACACACAACCTTGCACAATCTCTAGAGTTCTTTTGATTTCTTGTCCTTTATACACACACACACACACTCACACAAACACATCATTCCAGAATCTCTAGAGGGTTTCTGACTTTTTTCTTTACACACACACACACACACACACACACACACACCTTTGCAGAAACTATGGAGTGTTTCTGACTTCATGTGTACTTTTTACACACACACACACACACACACATACAACCTTGCAGAATCTCTGGAGGGCTTCTGATTTTGTGTCCTTTTTACACAAACATACACACATACACACACCCTTGAAGAATCTCTAGAGGGCTTCTGACTTCGTGTCTTTTTACACAAACACACACACACACACCACACACACATACACTTTGGTAGAATCTCTGGATGGTGGCTGACTTGCTGTCCTTTTTACACACACACACACAAACACTTGAAGAATATCTAGAGGGTTTTTGAATTTGTGTCTGTTTACTCACACACACACACACACACACACTTACAGAACCTCTGGACGGCTTCAGACTCCATGTCCTTTTTACACACACACACACACACACACACACACACACACACATACACTTTTGCAGAATCAATAGTCGGCTTATGACTTGGTGTCTTTTTTACACACACGCACACAGACACATACACACACCTGTGCAGAATCTGTGGAGGACTTCTAACAACATGTCCTTTTTACACACACACACACACACAAAGACATACTCTTGCAGGATCTCTAGAGTGCTTCTGACTTGGTGTCCTTTATACACACACACACACACATACACCCTTCCAGAACTCTACAAGGATTCTGACTTCATGTCCTTTTTACACACACACACACACACACACACACACACACACACAAACTCATTTTCTTGCCAAATCTCTGCAGTCCTTCTGACTTCGTGTCCTTTTTAAACACACACACACACACATACACTTGTAGAATCTCTGGAGGACTTCTGATTTCATGTCCTTATTGCACACACACTCCCTCACTCTCACTCTGGAGGACTTCTGATTTCATGTCCTTATTACACACACACACACACACACACACACACTCCCTCACTCTCACACTCATACCTTTCCAGAAAACCTAGAGGGCTTCTGATTTCATGTCCTTTTAACACAACATACTCACCCTTGCAGAATCTCTAGAGGGCTTCTGACTTCCTGTACTTTTGACACACACACACACACACAAACACCCTTGTAGAATCTCCAGACATTTTCTGACTTCGTGTTGTTTTCACACATACACACACACACACTCTGGCAGAATCTCTGGAGGGCTTCTAATATGGTTTACTTATTTCAAACACAACAAACACACACACACACACAGACCTTTGCATAATCAATATTGGGCTTCTGACTTCGTGTAATTTTTACCCTCACACACAAACACACACACACACATACAACCTTGCAGAATCTCTGGAGGGCTTCTGACTTTGTGTCCTTTTTACACAAACATACACACATACACACACCCTTGAAGAATCTCTAGTGGGCTTCTGACTTCGTGTCTTTTTACACAAACACACACACACCAAACACACATACACCCTGGTAGAATCTCTGGATGGTGGCTGACTTGCTGTCCTTTTTACACACACACACACACACACAAACACTTGAAGAATATCTAGAGGGTTTCTGAATTTGTGTCTGTTTACACACACACACACACACACACACACTTACAGAACCTCTGGATGGCTTCAGACTCCATGTCCTTTTTACACACACACACACTTTTGCAGAATTAATAGTCGGTTTCTGATATGGTATCCTTTTTACACAAACGCACACAGACACATACACACACCTGTGCAGAATCTGTGGAGGACTTCTAACAACATGTCCTTTTTACACACACACACACACACACACACACACACACAAAGACATACTCTTGCAGGATCTCTAGAGTGCTTCTGACTTGGTGTCCTTTATACACACACACACACACACATACACCCTTCCAGAACTCTACAATGATTCTGACTTTATGTCCTTTTTACACACACACACACACAAACACACCATTGCAGAATCAATAGAGGTCTTCTGACTTCATGTCCTTTTTACACACACACACACACACACACACCCTTACAGAACCTCTGGAGGGCTTCTGATTTCATGTCCTTTTTACACACACACACACACACACACACTTTTGCAGAATCAATAGTCGTCTTCTGACTTCGTGTCCTTTTTACAAACACACACACACACACACACACACCCTTGCAGAATTTCTAGAGGGCTTCTGAATTTGTGACCTTATTACACACGCACACACTCACACACATAAAACCTTGCAGAATCTCTTGAGAGCTTCATACTTGGTCTCCTTTTTACAAACACACACACACACACATCATGCAGAATCTCTAGATGGCTTCTGACTTCAGGATCTTTTTACACACACACACACACACCTTTGCAGAAACTATGGAGTGTTTCTGACTTCATGTGTCCTTTTTACACACACTCACACACACACACACCCTTGCAGAATCTCTTGAGGTCTTCTGACGTCATGTCCTTGTTACACGCACACACTTGCATAATCTCTGGGGGTCTGACTTCGTGTCCTTTTTACACACACACTCACACACACACCCTTCCTCACACTGATACTCATACCTTTGGAAAATTCCTAGAGGGCTTCTGACTTCCTGTCCTTTGTACACACACACACACACACACACACACACATATCCTTGCAGAATTCCTGGATGGCTTCTTACTTTGTGTCCTTTTTAAACACACACACACACACACACAGATACACACACCCTTGCAGAAATTCTAGAGGGCTTCGGACTTCGTGTTCTTTTTACGCACGCACACACACACACACACACACACAGACATGCATGCACCCTTGCAGAGTCTCTGGAATGCTTCTGACTTCGTGTTCTTTTTACACACACACACACACACACACACACATACATGCATCCTTGCAGAATCGCAGGAATTCATCTAACGTCATGTAATTTATACACATACACATACACACTCAAACTCATTCCCTTGCAAAATCACTTGAGGGTTTCTTACTTTGTGTTCTTTTTACAAACATACACACACACACAGACACACCCTTGCAGGATCTCTAGAGGGCTTCTGACTTGGTGTCCTTTTTACACACACGCACACAGACACACATACACACACCTGTTCAGAATCTTTGGAGGACTTCTAAAATGTCGTTTATAAACACACACACACACACATCCCTTGCAGAAACTCTAGAGGGATTCAGACTTCGTGTCCTTTTTACACACACACACACACACACACACACACACATCCTTGCAGGAACTCTACAGCGATTCTAAATTCCTATCCTTTTACACACGCACACACACACTCACACGCTTGCATAATGCCTGCAGGGCTTCTGTCTTCATGTCCTTTTTATACACACACACAGACACACAACCTTGCACAATCTCTAGAGTCCTTTTGATTTCTGGTCCTTTTTACACACACACACACACACACACACACCTTTGCAGAAACTATGGAGTGTTTCTGATTTCATGTGTCCTTTTTACACACACACACACACACACACACATACAACCTTGCAGAATCTCTGGAGGGCTTCTGACTTTGTGTCATTTTTACACAAACATACACACATACACACACCCTTGAAGAATCTCTAGAGGGCTTCTGACTTCGTGTCTTTTTACACAAACACACACACACCACACACACATACACCCTTGTAGAATCTCTGGATGGTGGCTGACTTGCTGTCCTTTTTACACACACACACACACACACACACACACACAAACCCTTGCAGAATATCTAGAGGGTTTCTGAATTTGTGTCTGTTGTACACACACACACACACACACACACCCTTACAGAACCTCTGGACGGCTTCAGATTCCATGTCCTTTTTACACACACACACACACACACACACACACACACACACTTTTGCAGAATCAATAGTCGGCTTCTGACTTGGTATCCTTTTTACACACACACACAGACAGACACACATACACACACCTGTGCAGAATCTGTGGAGGACTTCTAACAACATGTCCTTTTTACACACACACACACACACACACACTCAAAGATATACTCTTGCAGGATCTCTAGAGTGCTTCTGACTTGGTGTCCTTTATACACACACACACATACACCCTTCCAGAACTCTACAAGGATTCTGACTTCATGTCCTTTTTACACACACACACACACACACACACACACAAATTCATTTTCTTGCCAAATCTCTGCAGTCCTTCTGACTTCGTGTCCTTTTTAAACACACACACACACACACACACACACACTTGTAGAATCTCTGGAGGACTTCTGATTTCATGTCCTTTTTACACACACACACACACACTCCCTCACTCTCACACTGATACCTTTCCAGAAAACCTAGAGGGCTTCTGATTTCATGTCCTTTTAACACAACACACTCACCCTTGCAGAATCTCTAGAGAGCTTCTGACTTCCTGTACTTTTGACACACACACACACAAACACCCTTGCAGAATCTCCAGACATTTTCTGACTTCGTGTTGTTTTCACACATACACACACACACACTCTGGTAGAATCTCTGGAGGGCTTCTAATATGGTTTACTTATTTCAAACACAACAAACACACACACACACACACAGACCTTTGCATAATCCATATTGGGCTTCTGACTTCGTGTAATTTTTACCCTCACACACAAACGCACACACACACATACACACACACATACAACCTTGCAGAATCTCTGGAGGGCTCCTGACTTTGTGTCCTTTTTACACAAACATACACACATACACACACCCTTGAAGAATCTCTAGAGGGCTTCTGACTTCGTGTCTTTTTACACAAACACACACACAGCAAACACACATACACCCTGGTAGAATCTCTGGATGGTGGCTGACTTGCTGTCCTTTTTACACACACACACACACACACACACAAACACCCTTGCAGAATATCTAGAGGGTTTCTGAATTTGTGTCTGTTTACACACACACACACACACACACCCTTACAGAACCTCTGGACAGCTTCAGACTCCATGTCCTTTTTACACACACACACACACACACACACACACTTGCAGAATCAATAGTCGGCTTCTGACTTGGTGTCTTTTTTACACACACGCACACAGACACATACACACACCTGTGCAGAATCTGTGGAGGACTTCTAACAACATGTCCTTTTTACACACACACACACACACACACACACACACAAAGACATACTCTTGCAGGATCTCTAGAGAGCTTCTGACTTGGTGTCCTTTATACACACACACACATACACCCTTCCAGAACTCTACAATGATTCTGATTTCATGTCCTTTTTACACACACACACACACACACACACACACACACACAAACACACCATTGCAGAATCAATAGAGGGCTTCTGACTTCATGTCTTTTTTATACACACACACACACACCCTTACAGAACCTCTGGAGGGCTTCTGATTTCATGTCCTTTTTTCACACACACACACACACACACACACACTTTTGCAGAATCAATAGTCGGTTTCTGACTTTGTGTCCTTTTTACAAACACCCACACACACACACGCCCTTGCAGAAATTCTAGAGGGCTTCTGAATTTGTGACCTTATTACACACGCACACACTCACACACATAAAACCTTGCAGAATCTCTTGAGAGCTTCATACTTGGTCTCCTTTTTACAAACACACACACACACCATGGCAGAATCTCTAGATGGCTTCTGACTTCAGGATCTTTTTACACACACACACACACACACACACACACACCTTTGCAGAAACTATGGAGTGTTTCTGACTTCATGTGTCCTTTTTACACACACTCTCACACACACACACACCCTTGCAGAATCTCTTGAGGGCTTCTGACGTCATGTCCTTGTTACACAAACACACACTTGCATAATCTCTGGGGGGTCTGACTTCGTATCCTTTTTACACACACACACTCACACACACACCCTCCCTCACACTGATACTCATACCTTTGTAAAATTCCTAGAGGGCTTCTGACTTCCTTACCTTTTTATACACACACACACACACACACACACACTCACACACATCCTTGCAGAATTCCTGGATGGATTCTTACTTTGTGTCATTTTTAAACACACACACACACACACACACACACACACTCCAAACTCATTTTCTTGCAAAATCTCTGCAGTCCTTCTGACTTCGTGTCCTTTTTAAACACACACACACACACACACACATACACTTGTAGAATCTCTGGAGGACTTCTGATTTCATGTCCTTATTACACACACACACACACACTCCCTCACTCTCACTCTGGAGGACTTCTGATTTCATGTCCTTATTACACACACACACACACACACACACTCCCTCACTCTCACACTCATACCTTTCCAGAAAACCTAGAGGGCTTCTGATTTCGTGTCCTTTTAACACAACACACTCACCCTTGCAGAATCTCTAGAGGGCTTCTGACTTCCTGTACTTTTGACACACACAGACACACTTGCAGAATCTCCAGACATTTTCTGACTTCGTGTTGTTTTCACACATACACACACACACACACACACTCTGGCAGAATCTCTGGAGGGCTTCTAATATGGTTTACTTATTTCAAACACAACAAACACACACACACAGACCTTTGCATAATCAATATTGGGCTTCTGACTTCGTGTAATTTTTACCCTCACACACAAACACACACACACACATACAACCTTGCAGAATCTCTGGAGGGCTTCTGACTTTGTGTCCTTTTTACACAAACATACACACATACACACACCCTTGAAGAATCTCTAGATGGCTTCTGACTTCGTGTAATTTTACACAAACACACACACACACCAAACACACATACACCCTGGTAGAATCTCTGGATGGTGGCTGACTTGCTGTCCTTTTTACACACACACACACACACACAAACACTTGAAGAATATCTAGAGGGTTTCTGAATTTGTGTCTGTTTACACACACACACACTTACAGAACCTCTGGACGGCTTCAGACTCCATGTCCTTTTTACACACACACACACACACACACACACACACTTTTGCAGAATCAATAGTCGGCTTCTGACTTGGTATCCTTTTTACACACACGCACACAAACACATACACACACCTTTGCAGAATTTGTGGAGGACTTCTAACAACATGTCCTTTTTACACACACACACACACACACACACAAGACATACTCTTGCAGGATCTCTAGAGTGCTTCTGACTTGGTGTCCTTTATACACACACACACACATACACCCTTCCAGAACTCTACAAGGGTTCTGACTTCATGTTCTTTTTACACACACACACACACACACACCCTTACAGAACCTCTGGAGGGCTTCTGATTTCATGTCCTTTTTACACACACACACACACACACACACAAACACACACTTTTGCAGAATCAATAGTCGGCTTCTGACTTCGTGTCCTTTTTACAAATACCCACAACGTCCTTGCAGAATTTCTAGAGGGCTTCTGAATTTGTGACCTTATTACACACGCACACACTCACACACATAAAACCTTGCAGAATCTCTTGAGAGCTTCATACTTGGTCTCCTTTTTACAAATACACACACACACACACATCATGGCAGAATCTCTAGATGGCTTCTGACTTCAGGATCTTTTTACACACACACCTTTGCAGAAACTATGGAGTGTTTCTGACTTCATGTGTCCTTTTTACACACACTCTCACACACACACACCCTTGCAGAATCTTTTGAGGGCTTCTGACGTCATGTCCTTGTTACACACACATACACACACGCACTTGCATAATCTGTGGGGGTCTGACTTCGTGTCCTTTTTACATACACACACACTCACACACACCCTCCCTCACACTGATACTCATACCTTTGGAAAATTCCTAGAGGGCTTCTGACTTCCTTACCTTTTTACACACACACACACATCCTTGCAGAATTCCTGGATGGATTCTTACTTTGTGTCATTTTTAAACACACACACACACACACACACTCCAAACTCATTTTCTTGCCAAATCTCTGCAGTCCTTCTGACTTCGTGTCCTTTTTAAACACACACACACACACACACACACACACACACATACACTTGTAGAATCTCTGGAGGACTTCTGATTTCATGTCCTTATTACACACACACACACACACACACACTCCCTCACTCTCACACTCATACCTTTCCAGAAAACCTAGAGGGCTTCTGATTTTGTGTCCTTTTAACACAACACACTCACCCTTGCAGAATCTCTAGAGGGCTTCTGACTTCCTGTACTTTTTACACACACACACACAAACACCCTTGCAGAATCTCCAGACATTTTCTGACTTCGTGTTGTTTTCACACATACACACACACACACTCTGGCAGAATCTCTGGAGGGCTTCTAATATGGTTTACTTATTTTAAACACAACAAACACACACACACAGACCTTTGCATAATCAATATTGGGCTTCTGACTTCGTGTAATTTTTACCCTCACACACAAACACACACACACACATACAACCTTGCAGAATCTCTGGAGGGCTTCTGACTTTGTGTCCTTTTTACACAAACATACACACATACACACACCCTTGAAGAATCTCTAGAGGGCTTCTGACTTCGTGTCTTTTTACACAAACACACACACACCACACACAAATACACCCTGGTAGAATCTCTGGATGGTGGCTGACTTGCTGTCCTTTTTACACACACACACACACACAAACACACACACAAACACTTGAAGAATATCTAGAGGGTTTCTGAATTTGTGTCTGTTTACACACACACACACACACACACACACACACCCTTACAGAACCTCTGGACGGCTTCAGACTCCATGTCCTTTTTACACACACACACACACACACACATACAGTTTTGCAGAATCAATAGTCGGCTTCTGACTTGGTGTCCTTTTTACACACACGCACACAGACACACACACACACCTGTGCAGAATCTGTGGAGGACTTCTAACAACATGTCCTTTTTGCACACACACACACACACACACACACACACACAAAGACATACTCTTGCAGGATCTCTAGAGTGCTTCTGACTTCGTGTCCTTTATACACACACACACACATACACCCTTCCAGAACTCTACAAGGATTCTGACTTCATGTCCTTTTTACACACACACACACACACACACACACACACACAAACACACCATTGCAGAATCAATAGAGGGCTTCTGACTTCATGTCCTTTTTACACACACACACACACACACACCCTTACAGAACCCTAGAGGGCTTCTGATTTCATGTCCTTTTTACACACACACACACACACACACTTTTGCAGAATCAATAGTCGGCTTCTGACTTTGTGTCCTTTTTACAAACACCCCCACACACACACGCCCTTGCAGAATTTCTAGAGGGCTTCTGACTTTGTGACC